>NC_083445.1:27069288-27099411 GCF_020745735.1 Hemiscyllium ocellatum
GCAGAAATATCTATCATGAGGAGGCATAACTTTTAGGTAATTGCAGGAAGGTTTGGAGGGAGATGTCAGAGGTAGGTTCTTTACTCAGAGAGTGGTGGGTGTGTGGAATGCACTGCCAGCAGTGGTAGTAGAGTCAGATACATTAGCAACATTTAAGCGACTCTTGGATAGGCAGACTAGTACAATGATGGCTTTGTAGGTGAGTCTGATCTTAGAGTAGGATAAAAGGCTGGCACAACATTGAGGGCCAAATGCCTGTACTGTGCCGTACCTTTCTATGTTCGATATTCTATGAAAGTGTTATTGAACATTTTGTTTTGGGCGGGGAGGTGGCGGGTGGGGGGGGGGGAGGCAGAAATGAAGCATTTCTATTGCATTATTGGGTTTGTTCTGAGAAATATGGGCAGTTAAAACCTGCCAGGTTGCACCTGAACTTCAACAAAAAAATAGCGGTAAATGTTCCAGTGTTGACAGCGTGTAATAGGATAAAGATGTCCCGGTACAATAGCTGATGAGGCCTACAGAAGTGTAAAAGAAAAGCCAAATCCGTCTTACAGGCAGAGCATATTTAATCAAGTTAAGACAGATGTGAGTTCAGAAGCTTCGATAATATTCACTTCAATGCATATCTAACGAGGAAGATGGATGATTTAACGGAGCTGACTATCATCAATAGATATAATCAAATTGTTCTCACAACAAGGTGTTTCATAGAGGAACAGCACTGACCGGTCAGTATTCCATGTCGTAGAATATTCCTGGAAAAGTTGAAAGGGGCGGTGGTTTTGCATATTTGTCAAAGATTCAATAAGAACAATAATGAGGAATTCTGTCTTCGAAGGCTTTTCAATTAAATCCAGATGGTTTTGCCATTTTGCCGGAACGGCGAGGAGAGGAGGAGGAGTGAAGCGAGGGCTGCCAGGAAGGGTGAGTTTTCCCGCATAAAAAAAGGGACTTACCTCAGGAGTCGGGCCTCCATTTTGCCAGAGCGGCGAGGAGAGAAGTTGGAGTGAAACTTCCGGGAAGCTAAGCGCTTAATTTATGTTTGGGCAATGGCAGGGGAGTGGGAACCAGAACAGAAAACAAGTCGGCAGCGAGGTGGAGACTGCAGACTGTAAGAATTGTGAGGATAGCACAAATAAAGGGAAGAACAGGCAGAGAGCAGGTGAGCGCAAAAGAACTGGTGGGCTGAAATGCATCTACTTTAATGCAAGGAGTGTAGTGTGTAAGGCAGATGAACTTAGGGCTTGGATTGGTGCCTGGGAGTATGACATTATTGCCATCACAGAGACCTGGTTAAAGGAAGGGTATGATGATTGGCAACTGAATGTTCCAGGATATAGACGTTTCAGACAGGACTGGGAGAGAAGTAAAAGAGGGGGGTGGAGTTGCATTGCTGCTCAGGGACTATATCACGGCTGTGCTAAAGGAGGACACTATGGCAGTCTTTGGTAGTGAGGCATTATGGGTGGAGCTGAGAAATAAGAAGGGGTGCAGTTACATTGTTGGGGCTGTATTACAGACCTCCCGACATTGAGTGTGAGGTAGAAGAACAAATAGGTAAGCAGATTATGAACAGATGTAGAGGCAATATGGTAGTGGTGATGGGAGATTATATTTTTCCCAACATTGACTGGGATACACTTCGCTTCAGAGGTCTGGATGGAGTAGAACAAAGTGTCCAAGAATATTTTCGAGAGCAGTATGTCACTTATCCGACGAGGGAAAGGATCATATTGGATCTGGTACTGGGGAACGAACCAAAGCAAGTGGTAGAAGTTGTAGTGGGGGATTTCGTTGGGAGCAGTGACCACAATTCTCTAAGGGTTATAATACTTGTAGATAAAGAAGAGAGTGGTCCTAAGGAAAGAGTGCTAAAGATAGGTTGATGTGAAATGTTCATCATGGAGTTTTGGGTCCACTGTTCTTTGTCAGTTTTAGGAATAGGAGAAAGTGAGGACTGAAGATGCTGGAGATCAGAGCTGAAAATGTGTTGCTGGAAAAGCGCAGCAGGTCAGGCAGCATCCAAGGAACAGGAGAATCGATGTTTCGGGCATGAGTCATCTCTCGCTGTTGACAGAGCAGCACCTTCTTCCCTTGGGGCTATGACGATTTTACCTTTTTGGAAATATTATCGCGGTATTACCATTCCTGAAGAAGGGCTCATGTCCGAAACGTCGATTCTCCTGCTCCTTGGATGCTGCCTGACCTGCTGCGCTTTTCCAGCAACACATTTTCAGTTTTAGGAATAACTTGTGCGTAGAAGGATGGGTTAGTAAATTTGCGGATGACACTCAGGTCGGTAGTGTTTTGGATTGTGCCGAAGGATGTTGTAGGTTACAGAGAGACATGGAAAAGCTGCAGAGCTGGGCTGAGAGGTGACAAATGGAGTTTATTGTGGAAAAGTGTGAGGTGATTCACTTTGGGAGGAATCACAAAAATTCAGAGCACTGGGCTAATGGTAAGATTCTTGGTAGTGTAGATGAGCAGAGAGATCTCAGTGTTCATTTCCATAGATCCCTGAATGTTCCCACTCAGGCTGATACGGTTGTTAAGAAGGTGTACGGTGTGTTAGCTTTTACTATTAGAGGAACTGAGTGTCGGAACAACAAGGCCAGGCTGCAGCTGTATAAAATCCTGGTGCGGCCGCACTTGGAGTCTTGCATACAGTTCTGGTCGCCGCATTACAGGAAGGATGTGCAAACTTTGGAAAGGGTTCAGAGAAGATTGACCAGGATGTTGCCTGATATTGAGGGAATGTCTAATGAGGAAAGGCTGAGGGACGTGAGGCTGTTCCCATTAGAGAGAAGAACGTTGGAAGTTATAAAATCATCAGAGGATTAGAAAGGGTGGCCAGTGAAAGCTTTTTCCCTCAGATGGTGATGGCTAGCACGAGGAGACATAACTTTAAATTGAGGGGTGGGAGATTTGGGGTGGATGTCAGACATAGTTTCTTTACTCAGAGAGTAGTAGGGGCGTGGAACGGCCTGCCTGCAACAATAGTGGACTCACCAACTCTAAGGGCATTTAAATTGTCATTGGATTGATATATGGACGAAAATTAAATAGTGTCGGGTAGGTGGGCTTCAGGCTGGTTTCCAGAAGGGCCTGTCTTGCGCTGTAATGTTCTCTGTTCCATGTTCCATGTAAACTCCTGCTCACATTCTCTCTTTCCCTGGTCACCCTCGACTGACCTCAAAGCTCTGCCTCATCCTCAGGTTGGTTTTTAGTGGCCTGTTTGCTGGCCTGGCAATCGCAAAATGGTGAGTCATCGAATGGGCTTGTTGCTCTCTCATCGCAATTCTTTCCTTGAGACACAGAAAAAGACCCAAGCAGAAATCGAGACTGTGAGACGGTTCAAGCAGCTGACAGGCACACTGACAGTTACAGTCACTCATTCTGGGAACATTGTGGTGCTCGATTTCAAGCTGATTTCATGAATTTGGAATCAAATCAAAGGCTAGAATGATAGCGGGACGACTGAAAATCTGGCAGAGCTTCGAGGGCTCTCCACACCGATGCACCAAAATGGGAATGTCAACCAAGCTGGGACATCGCCTTGGACACGGCTTGGGTATTGAAGAAGACCCTCCTTGTCAGCATTGCTCACATCACCTGAACAAATAAATGACAGAAGAAATAGACATATTAATAAATATATCAAAATGAAGTCCTTCCTGCAATGAGTCTGCACCTGTTCATTTCAACTTTAACCTTGCCTCCAGTGCCCTCTGGATTAATGGAAATGTACCAAGTTAAGATTGACAGACATGTGTTCCAAATGTATTCAGGATACATTCACTGACTTTCTGCAAATTAATTCCGAACACATGCATCTTTAAAGTTTTGTCTTGTGCGCCATGGACGAGAAAAATACATGTCAAACGTGGTATTTTTGAAATCGTGTTCTTTAATAACACATGGAGGTTGTTGACAGATTAGGAATTGTTGTCCGTTCCTCATTTCCCTTTAACTTTCAGGCTCGTGGCCCTGAAATTGTATTGTTGTAGACGTGGAGATGCATCTGGGTTCACACCAGAGAGGGCGACTGCATTACTTCCTTCCATCCAGTAGACCAGCATAATGCCAACCTGACTGAACAATGTTTTATCTCCAATTTTTAAATATTCGAACAAATAACCAAAGTGGATATTGCATCCCATTATTAAATTCTGCCCTGAATTTACTCTGCTTCCCTGCAGAAATAAACCGGTTGATGAGGCTACACAGGAACAGAAGGAAATATCCGGCTCCCTCTAGAATAAATCTCAAATCACCGAAATCAGAACCTGAGAAATAAGGAAGCTTTGCAGTTCGTACAGAGACAATCATTAATGTAAACAACAAATATAAGAGGATGGAACTGCCTGAGATACAAGAGAGTAAAACAACTGACATTTTGAGCTTATCCATTTCAGGATCACTCCGATTTTTGTTTTCATCGTTCAGGGCCCGGTTTCTTCTGTGGGCTCCTTTGGCTGCGAGAATGTGGCTGACTCTCCGAGAGTTGAGTAACAAAGTTAGAATGAAGGGGAGCATAGTGGCTTACAGTGCCAGTGACCCGATTTCAAATCCAGCCTAGGGCGACTGTTTGCATATTCTCCCTCTGGAAACTGGGTGCTCCAGTTTCCTCCCACAGTCCAAAGATGTGCAGGTTAGGTGAATTGGCCATGCTCAATTGTCCAGAGTGTTCAGAGATTTGTAGGTTAGGTACATTGGTCAGGGTAAATGTAAGGGGATGGGTCACTCTTTCGAGAATCAGTGTGAAATGCGTTGCTGGAAAAGCGCAGCAGGCTAGGCAGCATCAAAGAAGCAGGAGAATCGATGTTTCGGGCATAAGCCCTTCTTCAGGAAATTTTGCCCGAAACGTCGATTCTCCTGCACCTTTGATGCTGCCTGGCCTGCTGTGCTTTTCCAGCAACACATTTTTCAGCTCTGATCTCCAGCATCTGCAGTCCTCACTTTCTCCTAATATCAAGCCTTGACCATCCCCAGGAGGTCTGTCACTGTCATGGACAGCAGGTAACACGTGAAACACTCTGGCAGACCACATTTTCTTCTGGACAGGATCACTGTCACTACCAGATTCACTGAAACAAAGAGAGGGAGAGAGAGGGTGAGACCTGTGGCTGAATCAAAATATAACAGAATCCCCAAAAATTACACATTAGGAAGTAATTATAACAAATACCGATGTGTTTAATTAGTAGAATAACCAAGTCTAGAATTCAGGAATAACACCTAAATGGATGACATCAAGAGATGCATGGAGACAACACTCGCTGTAAGGTTCCATCAGGAAAGTTTTTTTTTCCTGTTGCTTTCTTCCACATCCTGGAACACCTTCCCTAACAGCACTGTGGGTGTACTGACACCTTCTACAGATGCCGGCCAAATGTTGGTGACAGGCACATTCTGTGAATAAACAGTGGAAGAGCCTCAGTACAATGCAATGTTGCGGACTTGTTCCTTTTCCAGTCTGTCAGCAGTCTGAGTGCTGAAAAGAAAATTCACTAACATTGCAGAGGAAATGTTTGGGAGCATCCAACAGCAAACTTGAGCACTGCCTTTGAGAATCACAATCACTCTGGGATAGTGATCCGAAAATGTCGAATTGAGAGATGATAAGCTCAGATTGAGAAGAACAGTTGGCTGTAATGCATCTCTTCTGTGGCTCTGCAAAATACTGTCAAATGTAAAATATGAATACATCCGACCAAGTTAAGTGAAATGAAATAACCAAAACTGAGACACCCGAGATTCCACCAATTATGAATCCTTAATTAACATGAAAACAATTGGAGAAAACAAAGTTACCTTCTACTGATCACACAAGGATAACCAAGGTGAGCTAATTCATCAATAACATGAGTGTGAAAAGCACAGTGGACATTGATTGCTACAAGAAAGCAATGGAAATTCTCCGAAATAAATGGCATACGAGAGTCTAATGTACACTATTCTAACGAAGCAGGAATGAACTGGGGATTGGTGTGCATGACCACAATGGAGGCACCGTTACAGTAAGTTTACTTTCATTAACCCACAATAAGGATACAAACAGACCAACAGTATTGCTTTGATATCGTGAGGTTTGAGAAGTTGTTGGATAGGATCAGGGTTAACCCTAAGGCTTTCCATAGGTATGTCAGGAATAAAAGAATGACGAGAGTTAAATTAGGGCCAATCAAGGATAATAATGGGATGTTGTGTGTGGAGTCAGAGGAGATAGGGGAAGCACTAAATAAATATTTTTCAACAGTGTTCACTATAGAAAATGAAAATGTTGGCGAGGAAGATACAGAGATACTTGCATCTAGACTAGAAGAGAATGAGGTTCACAAGGAGGAGGTATTGGAAATACTGCAGAGTGTGAAAATAGACAAGTCCCCTGGACCGGATGGAATCTATCCTAAGATCCTCAGGGAAGCAAGGGAAGAGATTGCCGAGCCTTTGGCATTGATCTTCAAATCATCATTGTCTGCAGGAATAGTGCCTGAGGACTGGAGGATAGCAAATGTGGTTCCCTTGTTCAAAAAGGGCAGTAGAGACAACCCTGGTAGTTACAGACCAGTGAGTCTCACTTCAGTTGTTGGTAAAGTGTTGGAAAAGGTTATCAGAGATAGGATTTATAACCATCTAGAAAAGAATAATCTGGTCAGGGACAGTCAGCGTGGTTTTGTGAAGGGTAGGTCGTGCGTAACGAATCTTATTGAGTTTTTTGACAAAGTGACCAAATAGGTAGATGAGAGTAAACCGGTTGATGTGGTGTGTATGGATTTCAGAAAGGCATTCGATAAGGTTCCCCACAGTAGGCTACTATACAAAATGTGGAGGAATGGGATTGTGGGAGACATAGCAGTTTGGATCAGTAATTGGCTTGCTGAAAGAAAACAGAGGGTTGTAGTTGATGGAACATGTTCATCTTGGTATCCAGTTACTAGTGGTGTACCGCAAGGGTCGGTGTTGGGTCCACTGCTGTTCGTCATTTTTATAAACGACCTGGATGAGGGCTTAGAAGGGTGGGTTAGTAAATTTTCAGACGACACTAAGGTTGGTGGAGTTGTGGATAGTGACGAAAGATGTTGTAGGTTGCAGAGAGACATAGATAAGCTGCAGAGCTGGCTGAGAGGTGGCAAATGGAGTTTAATATGGACAAGTGTGAGGTGATACACTTTGGTCAGAATAATCGGAATGCAAAGTTCTGGGCTAGTGGTAGGATTCTTGGATGAGCAGATGAGCAGAGAGATCTCGGTGTCGATGTACACAGATCCCTGAAAGTTGCCACCCAGATTGACAGGGTTGTTAAGAAGGTATACAGTGCTTTGGCCTTTATTAATAGAGGGATTGAGTTCCGGAACCAGGAGGTTAAGCTGCAGCTGTGCAACGCTCTGGTATGGCCACACTTGGAGTATTTATACAGTTCTGGTCACCCCATTAGAAGAAGAATATGGAAGCTTTGGAAAGGGTGCAGAGGAGATTTACTAGAATGTTGCCTGGTATGAAAGGAATGTCTTACGAGGAAAGGCTGAGGGCCTTGAGGCTGTTCTCATTAGAGAGAAGAAGTTGGGGGTGTGACTTAATAGAGACATACAAGATAATCAGAGGGTTAGATAGGGTGGACAGGGAGAGCCTTTTTCCAAGAATGGTGATGGCAAACACGAGGGGACACAACTTTAAAGTGAGGGGAGATAGGAATAAGACAGATGTCAGAGGTAGTTACTTTACTCAGAGATTAGTAAGGGTATGGAATGCTTTGCCTGCATTGGAAGTAGATTCGCCAAATTTAACTGTATTTAAGTTGTCGGTGGACAGGCAAATGGATGTACATGGAATAGTGGAGGTGGGATGGGTTTCAGATTAGTATGACAGGGCGGCACAACATCGAGGGCTGAAGGGCCTGTACTGCGCTGTAATGTTCTATTTTCTATAATAATGTACCCACACGGGCAATGAAATACTATAGTCAACTGATACTTAAATTGTGGGATATTAGACAGAGATGATACAAGGATAAACCAAAATCAATGAAATGTGTGTGAAGGGGGAAGATAGAATAGTGTTAAACAGATGAAAGAATACAGATAATATCATTAAAATATGCTACTGAGGTAAGAATCTGGTCAAGAATATAAATTGTGTAATTGTTGTCATCTCTTACTTTAGAAATGCAAGAAATATTATTGTGACATGTCATTTTAATGTTAGTAAGACAGAGTAATTATACTGTGGGAGTCACGGTATATCAGTTACACTGAAGTAACTGTCCTGTTGCTAGAATACACGCAATTAAATGTGAGAAAATATATCTGCAGTTTCAGGAAAAAAACGTTAATTGCTGCAATGGAAGGAACAGCTCAGTAATGCTGATGGTTCACACAGATGGGAAATGATTGCAATATTTTATCCGGGACCCCGATGGGATGGCTGAATAATAAATGGGAAACCCACAGACCACTGGCAGAAGGTCTGACAGAAACATGCAGTGTTCTGAAACATTTTCAAATTGATGTTAATATTGGGGCTCCCGGGAGTTAGTTAGAAGTGCACATGTTTAATTCGTCAAATCATTCGAAACAGACAGGAGAATGAGCTGCAGTTTGTTTGCTATTTGTGTTTTTTTGGTACGTAATATTTCACACAATTCTGGCAAAAGATAAAGTATACAGTATGATCTCTGAAATTTAGATTAGATTAGATTACTTGCAGTGTGGAAACAGGCCTTCGGCCCAACAAGTCCACACCGACCCGCCGAAGCGCAACCCACCCATACCCTTACATTTACCCCTTACCTAACACTACGGGCAATTTAGCATAGTCAATTCACCTGACCCGCACATCTTTGGACTGTGGGAGGAAACCGGAGCACCCGGAGGAAACCCACGCAGACACGGGGAGAATGTGCAAACTCCACACAGTCAATCGCCTGAGTCGGGAATTGAACACGGGTCTCAGACGCTGTGAGGCAGCAGTGCTAACCACTGTGCCACCGTGCTGTCCACAAATACATTAATATAAAATGGCAAGTGCCCAGCTATTGGCTTTAGGACAGCACATATGTTTTAGAATCCGACAGAGCTGAGACATCAGGTTATTCTGCGAAACTAAACCCAGCTTCATGCTTTCATCATTCTTGTGATCCTGTGAGAACTAATCAGGAGAAAGCATGGCACTGTGTAAAAAATATTCACACCGCCATACCTGCATTATTCGGGAAGGACTAAGACTGTGTTCTTCATGACTATGATACACACACGTTATTATCATTACGGCAGATACCCATCTAGTCCACCACTTCCTCTGGCAGCTCATTCCACACACACACACACACACACACACACACACACACACACACACACACACACACACACACACACACACTCTGCGTGAAAAGTTTGCCCATTAGTTGTCTTTTCTCTGTCACCCTAAACCTTTGCCCTCTAGTTCTGGACTCCACCGCCCAAGGAAGAGACTTTGTCTATTTATCCTATCCTATCCATTCCCCTCATGATTATATAACCCTTTATAAAGTCACCCCTCAGCCTCCGACACTCCAGGGAAAACAGTCCCAACCTATTCGACCTCTCCCTATAGTTCAAATCCTCCAATCTTTGTGAATCTTTTCTGAACCCTTTCAAGTTTCACTTTGTAGGGATAGAGCTGAAAAAGAGAGAAGAGCAGTTGTACCATCAAAGGAGATGGTAATGATCTGGCCAGGAGTGTGAATTGTTGTTAATGGAGACTGTTAGTGATTAACAATAGGTGGCGTGTAATGGCAGATTATGTGTGGGATGGGTTAGGACTTTGAAGAGTTCAGATACTAAAAGTATTGAACTGGATATTGAACCCAATTTATATACCACACTCCCCCAGCAATCATATCCAGAAGATCATCAGCCCTCATTTCCCCAACCTCCACTGAGATGCCACCATCAGGAACACATTATATAGAACATAGAACATAGAAGGATACAGCGCAGTACAGGCCCTTCGGCCCTCGATGTTGCGCCGACCGAATCCTACCTAACCTATACTAGCCCAATAACTTCCAAATGCCTATCCAATGCCCGCTTAAATGACCATAAAGAAGGAGAGTTCACCACTGATACGGGCAGGGCATTCCATGAACTCACAACCCGCTGTGTGAAGAATCTACCCCTAACATCTGTCCTATACCTACCACCCCTTAATTTAAAGCTATGTCCCCTAGTAACACCTGACTCCATTAGCGGTAAAAGGTTCTTAGTATCTACCCTATCTATTCTCCTCCCCTCCCTTTTCCACCTTTCCCAGGGGCCATTCCATATGCAAAAACATGCTCCTCTCTTCCTTCATTCCCAGAAATCAGCCCCACAACTACCGAAGGAGTAATCCCTGACCATTTCCCTCCTCCCTCCTCAGGAGCCAAGGGCCCAAATACACCATCCAGGTGAAGCAGCACTTTACTTGCCCTTCTCACAATCTGGTCATCTGCATTTGCTGCTCACAGTGTAGACTCCTCGACATTCAGGGAATGAAGTGTTGGGTGAGCTGACCACTTTACAGAGCATTTCTATTCATCCCACCAAAAGCAACACCCTGAGCTTCCAGCTGTGTGTCACTTTAACTCACCGCCATTTTCCCTGGCCAACATCTGTGCTTCAGGCTTGCTGCAGTGTTCCAGTGAAACTCACAGCAAGCTGGGAGAACAACAATTGATTTTCCACTTGGGACCCTGCAGCCCTCTGGACTCAATATCGAATGAAATAATTTTAGAGCCTGAATTCTCCCATTTCCGAGCCGCCGACCCCACACACCAGGCCTTGTTATCACAGAGCCTGCCATTACAGAATACCAATTGTTAGCCATTATCAGTCCCTGTGATCAGCTAATTCCACTCCCAGCCAGATCAGTATCAACTCCTTTGTCTGTCGAACTGTTCTTCTCTCTCGTTCAGCTCCATCCCCATCTATTATCTACTCCTTCCCCCCTCCTCGCACCCTCTTGTCTGCATATAACTGAAATTTTCCCAGCTGCCATCAGTTCTGAGGAAGGGTCACCGGACCTGAAACATTAAAACTGACTTTTCTTCATAGACGCTGTCAGAGCAGCTGAGCTTTTTCAACAACTTCTGTTTTGTTCCTCATTTACAGTTTCTGTCTTTCTTTCGGTTTTTACCAAGCTTAGTGCTGCTCAGTTCACTCTGTCAATACTTTGTCCCAGTGATGTGCGAGAGTATCTGGAGCAAGATGATGAAATTGCTGCCGTGTTCTCACTGTGCAATTTGCTTTCACTAACAATCAATGTGGATAGCATTTTCTCAGAGTAAATTAACCCCTTGTCCCCTGTAAAATGGTTTTTGAACTGTCAGGACAGGGGAAGACACCTCTGTAAGGGGCTGATGCTGTATCCAAAAGGATGACATCTTCTGCCTAATTTGTGTACGAAGCTTTCAGCTTTTTTTCTGTTCCTGCTTGATTCTCATTCTTAGCCCTTATTTATGATTGGAAGAGAGCCAATAGTTTGATTCCCTGCATGTCACTATATACCCTTGCCAAAGACAACCCTTTTCATGCCTCCTCATGATAATTGGTGCCTCTCCCATTTTGAATAAGGTTTGGAGCTCTCTGTATCATTTTAATAAGAGGGCAGAATTCACACTGGGCATACAAAGGAAACTAGCAAGCAGAAGATATGGCAACTCTTTGTATGTCTGCTCGAATACTTTTCTCCTTCAAAAAGCATGAACTGAATTGCTGTAGTCGCTGTTTGATCCTGTTAAAGGCACAATCACTTAGTTAGCACATCTCTGTTACTACTGGGTGAAATAAATGCAATAATAAGTGGGGAACATGATATGATGCTGATATACCACGATAATATTGGGCAGGATACATGGGAAGACAGAGAGAACATTTAAGATTTGTTGTCATCATGAGATTGATCGATTTATCTATCTATCGAATCTATCTATCTATCTATCTAATCTATCTATCTATCTATCTATCGAATCTATCTATCTATCTATCATCTATCTATCTATCTATCTATCGAATCTATCTATCTATCTAATCTATCTATCTAATCTATCTATTTTATCTATCTATCTATCTATCTAATCTATCTAATCTATCTATCTTATCTATCTTATCTATCTATCTATCGAATCTATCTATCTATCTATCTATCCATCCATCTATCTATCTATCCATCTATCGTATCTATCTATCTATCCATCTATCTATCGTATCTATCTATCTATCGAATCTATCTATCTTATCTTATCTATCAGGTTATCACAAAAGACCATAAGATACAGAAGCATAATTACACTATTCAGCCAATCAAATTTTCTCTGTCATTTGATTTTGATGGGTATGTTTCACATGATCTTCTCCTGCTTCATCCCCATAATCCTTGATTCCCCACTAACACAGAAACTTTCGAGCTCTGCCTTCAATGCCCAGAATGTCCTGTCTTCCACAGCCCTCTTTGATGAATAACTCTTTAGATATAATCCTGTATTCCAGCCGGCTTGAATTGAATGCCAACATTGAATTTGTCTTTGTATCCTCCAACTGAGCCTCCATGTTAACCTGGTCCCTTCACCTGCAGCTCCCTGACCTACTCTGCATAATGACACATTACTATATCCATGATTATCCGTTCCGTAGTGGGCTTTACCACAAGCTACTCCAAAAAATGTCGACTAGCCACTCCACCAAATCCTTTTCTTGAGATATGCTCCCAACGTGAGTTGTTCAGCCCACCAGCAGATCGAAGTACTCCGTGACTATTCCCCTTGTGCCTTTCTGACATTCCTTTTCTATTGCCTGGTTTAATTTCTTCACCATATTCTGACTGATGCCAGACAGCCTGCACAGATCTCCCGATAGGTTTATTTTATTCCCTGCATTTTCTTATTGTCGTGTGTTATGGACCAGACAACATTCTCTCAAAATTTATGGAGAAGATTGTCTAGATCCTGACTTTTTCTGATCTTAATGGTAAGTGTGAGGCATTGCTTTTCAAATGCAATTAGATTGGTTAAACTACTCTACGTTAAGAAAAGCACACTTTAATTTTACACTAGAGTCAAAATATAGACAAAATAAAAATAAAACAAACTAATTAGCTTAATTGTAACACTACTGACACATTTAACAAAATAATAAATCTAATAAGTACTACTATTTAACTGTCCCAATATAAAAATAACATATTATTACACTCTTGGCAGTAGAATGCATTGTCTCACATGCACTTTCAGCAGCAAGAAGAGAACCCCAGATTTTAGCTGTCATTTACAGGAGAATAAGAGCTTCCACATCCAACTTCAATACACCAACAATTACCGAAAGTAAAAACCAAAACCCCTGGTTCTGTGGGAGCTCTACCCACTCGTTTTGGCTGCCTCTGTTGTTCCAACTTCTTTAAAAAAATCCCAAGTTATTACAAGCTGCTTACTCTATTGGCTTTGAGAAAACCGCTCAGAATGTCTGTCTCAAACCTTTTTGCAAATAACAAACCAGATAAAGATACCTATTGGAGTCATAGTATCTGCAATAGTACAGGTGAGCAGCCTGTTTATATGTGTTGCAGTCAATATAGTGCAGGTACATGAATAAAATGTGATATGGAAGCTAGTACCAGGACTTTCACCAATAAATTAAAACTATGTGTAGCTTGAAGGTGTTACAACACGGGGTAAACCCCTCTGCTAATTTAAACCAGCAGCACAGAAAAGATTCACCCCATTCTGTAATCTGTTAAAATTCGAGAGGCAAAAAGCCATCTCAGAGGTCACTATTTAAAGTAAACATGAACAACTTTATTCTTTAATGTCAACAGAGAATATTAAAAACAACACATATTTACGACTCCATTCTCTTAAACCAATCTTTTACCTCCCACTCTACAATACCAATCTGATATAAAAAAATTGAAAAAAAATCCCGTTTCAAAACCAGTCAGATTTGCTGCTTCTCCTTGTAGATTTTCCTCTGTACTTCTGCCCAGGTGGGTTTCGATGTTCTGCTGTGCAAACACCTTCCACAGACAGATATTTCTCAGGAAAACAGCTCCAGCCTATTCAACCTCACCCTAATGCTCAAATTCTCCAACTATGGCAACATCCTTGTAAATCTTTTCTGAACCCTTTCAAGTTTCTCAACATCTTTCCAATAGGAAGGTGACCAGAATTGCACACAATATTCCAAATGTTGCCTTACCAATATCTTGTTCAGCCGCAAACATGACCTCCCAACTCCTGTACTCAGTACTCTGACCAATAAAGGAAAGCATACCAAATGCCTTCTTCACTACCTTAGCTACCTGCAACTTCACTGTCAGGGAGCTGTGAACCTGCACTCCAAGGTCACTTTGTTCAGCAACACTCCCTAGGACCTTACCACTAAGTGATAAGACCTGCTAAGATTTTCTTTCCCAACATGCAATGCCTCAGATTTATGTAAATCTGCCTCTACTCAGCCCATTGGCCCATCTGATCAAGATCCCATTTTTAATCTGAGGTAACCTTCTTCGCTGACCACTACACCTCCAATTTGAGTGTCATCAGCACACTTACTAACTATGCCTCTTATGCTCACATCCAAGTCATATATAAATGATGAAAGGTAGAGGACCCAGCACCGATCCTTGTTGCACTCCACTAATGATAGGTCTCCAGTCTGAAAAACAGCCCTCCACTACCATTCTCTGCATTCTACCTTTGAGCCAGTCCTTTAACCAAATGGCTCGTTCTCCCGGTATTCCAAGAGATGGAACCTTGCTAACCAGTCTCCCATGGAGAACCTTGTTGAATGCCTTTCTGAAGTCCACAAAGATCACATCTACCTCTGTGCATTCATCAATTCTCTTTGTAACTTCTGCAAAAAACTCAATCAAGTTTGTGAGACATGATTTCCCATGAACAAAGCCATGTTGATTACCCCTAATCAGCCCTTGCCTTTCCAAATACATGTACATCCTATCCCTCAGCATTCCCTCCAACAACTTGCCCATCACCAACGTCAAGCTAAATGGTTTATACTTAAAGGCATGGCATTCCAACTAGAACTCCGTCAATAAACACATTAATTTAGACCCTGTCTCCATTCCCCTGAAAAAATGAACCAGAAATGGCATCACTCACCATAAGAAATCAATGCCTATAAATACAGAGGAGCAGCATACCACCAGCACTTCACCAGAGGCTCTCAGTGATGATGATTCGTAGCACGGTGATGAAACGTCTGAAAAAAACCCATCAAGTTTAGCGAGCTAACTTATATGCTCGTATGTATATCATCAACAGCCGTGGGTGGGAAGCCAGGGTCTGGAGAGTGGCTAATGTGGTGCCATTACTTCTGGAAGTTAGGAAGGAAAAGCTCGTTAACTGTAGACCAGTGACTCTCTCATCAGTGGTGGGGAAGCTTTAACAGAAATAAAATAATATAAACAAATATGCGACAAAGGAGAGATTGTTTACATACGGAGCTTGTGGTGAGGCTGCAGAGAGAGATTTTTTTAATTACCAAAACCAAAAGCTGAATGTTGGATTATTTGAGGATACGTTCTTTTCTCTCATTTGTTCAGTTAATTCACAGAATAGAATAGACTCCCTACAGAGTGGAAACATGCTCTTTGGTCCACACAGACCCTACGAAGAGCAATCCACCCAAACCCATTCCCCATTACTCGACATTTACCTGAATCGACGCAGCACTGAAAGCTATGAGCAATTGACTATGGCCAATTCATCTAACCTGCACGTCTTTGGATTGTGGGAGAAAACCGGAGCACCCAGAGGAAACCCACGCAGATACGGGGAGAATGTGCAAACTCCACACAGACAGTCGCCCGAGGCTGGAATCGAAGCCGGGTCCCTGGCGCTGTGTCAGCAGAGCTAACCTCTGAGTCACCATGCTGTTAAGTCTTTGCTCTCTTTTTAATATTTAAATTGTTTTCCTTTACTATTTTACGCATGCTCCATATTAAATCGGTGGATAAGGAAAGGCAGTTTATTTTTTGAGATATAAGATGCTATGGAGAGCGTCTTCATTTCAGACTTAAAGTCATTGGAGACATACAGGAGACACTGAGTGTGATGGAGAGTAGATTTCGATAAGTGATTACACAGCAGAACCAGACAGAGAGATGATTGACTGTCAGGAAATGTCAGAGGGGAGTTCAGAAGTCTCGTATGGCTATTGCTCTCTGTTTCAGATGCTGTGAAAAGACGTAGTCTCTCAGAGGAAAATAGAAATAGTCGTCAGATCTTGGGCACTAAGAATGAATCTGATGTTAAACTGGTTTGTCAAGATTTCAAAGAATAATTGTTAACAGGGCTTCTGCTGTCAGGGGCTCAGACAGGAGATTCTGTGGCAGGGAGGGTGAATCTGGGAGAGTATGTTGCTTTTCTGGGGCCAGGGTAAAGGACTTCTCAAAATGTGTGAAGCATATTGTCAAAGGGGAGAGTGAAAAGCTGGAAGTTATTGGACAAATCAATAGGAATGACAGAGTCAGGGAATGGGTTAAAGCCTTGCAGAGTGAGTATAAAAGGTTAGGGAGCAGGTTAAAATACCGAGCATCTCTCGTAATAATTTGTGGTTTCCTTCCAATGTCAAGTTCTAATGAGGGAAGGAAGGGAAGGACAGGACAGATAAATCAGTGGCTGAAGGGGTGGTGCAGGCTGCAGGGATTCCATTTCATGGATCATTGGGATCTCTTCTGGGACAGAAAAGATCTGAATTGGAAAGAGACGGACCTATAGCCTGTTCGGCTCTATTTTTAGAGCCTGTACACATTTAGAGATGGGAGTGGGAACTTCCTAAATAAGAGTGAAAATAGAAAGGAGGGTGAGGACGATTCAGAGGCAGAAAAGAATAAGTTAATTAGAAAAAAAAACAGGAGAAAGTCAGGGATCAAAATAACTGAAGAATTAAAATACATTTCTTTCAGTGCAAGAGGTCTCACAGATATGAGCGATGAACTCACGGCATATATCTTTACATGGTGGTGGGCTGTTGTAGTTATGACATAAACCTGGCTGAGGGGAGGACAAGAATAACAGCTCAATGTTTTGGGTTTTAGATGTTATGCGAAGGATAGGAAGAGAGACAAGAGAGGAGAGGGGGGGATTTTTAATTTAGGAAAACATCACTACTGTAATTAGAGCACATATTTCTGAGAGACCATTTAGTGAACACATATGGGTTAAAATGAGAAATAAGAGAGGGATGGTGACCTTCACGGGGTTGTACAGCAGGCCCCTACCCCTACCCCCCCCCCCCCCCCCCCCCCCCACACACACACACACAATAGTGAGAAAGAATTTGAGTAGTAAACATATTGTGATCTCAACATCAGTAAGAATAGTAAGGTTCTAAAAGTAAGGGAGTTTAGTTTTCCAAATACTGACTATGACTGCCATATAAAGATTTGGATGATGAAGAATTTGTTACATGAGTTCAAGAAAATTTTCGTTATCAATGCATAGATGTTACAAGCAGAGAGGGAGCAAATCCTGAACTTCATAGAATCCATACAGTGTTAAAACAGGTCATACAGCCGAGCGATTCCACACCGACTCCTGGAAGAGGATCCCATCTGGACTAGTTCTCCATCCAATATTTCCGATGGCGAATGCCGTGGAGAAAATATTGAGAATTACCAGGAGACGCAGACAGTTCTTCAAGAAGTAGGTGTTTTATTTGCAAACAAAAAGATCATGACACTTCGAAAGCAGATTCTCGAATGGCCACGAACCTCAGGACCCGTGGATTTTATATTTTTTTTTATCATGTTCCTGTTTCCTTCTCAGCATGTCCAACTATATTCATCAAAGTACCTCACTCTAGCTACACAATAAGCCAGTGATGTTAGCTCCCTTTATCTCTTTAGTTGTACATTCTACTTAAATTATTCTTATATCACGGTTAGATATTTATTGCTAACTATTTGCAACAATGGTCTTTCATTCCAGACCCTACTAAATAATTTCCTCATGCCATGATTAGACATTTATTATCACTTCTACTACAGTGATCTTCCATTCCAGACTAACCTGCCATGACAGATATTTAGCTATTCCATCTATTATAATAGTCTCCTGTCTCAAGCTGACTCTACTAACTATTAATTAGATATTTTAATGTAATGTCCCAAATATTTATGGTCCCAATCCTATCACAATAACACTTAACAGGAAAGCTACCTCTACAAACTGTTATCTCATCTCACCATAGTGACCTTTCAGCCTTAACCTTACTCTGCTAATTGGTGTAAGAGTATTCCACTATTCTTATCCCATCCTGCCTTCCACAGACCACAGATTGCCAGTAGTCTTCATGCTTTAACCCTTCCCATGCTTTCATGTTCTTTATTTTCCATACCACCTCACCCAACCTACACATCCGTGGACACGATGCTGTAATTTAGCATGGCTAACACACCCAAAGTACATTTCGTGGACACTATGGAGTAACTTAGTATGGCGAACACACCCATCCTACACATCCATGGACACTATGCTGTAAGTTAGCATGGACAAACAACCCAACCCCCTACACATCCGTGCATACATTGGTGTAATTTATCATGGCTAACACACAAAAATCTCCTCATCCGTGGACACTACGGTATAATGTACCATACTGACACACCCAACCTACACACTATGGTGTAATTTAGCATGGCGAATCAACCTAACTTGCAAATCTTTGGACTGTGGAAAAAAAACAGCGTACCTGGAGGAAACCCACGCAGATACGGGGAAAATGTGCAAAACCCACACAAATTCCATTGCTGGTGCATAGATTCGCATGTAGTTTTTTTTTGTTTTGAGCAACCAGTGTTAACCCATGAGCTATGAGGCCAATATGATGGCTTTCAGAAAATAAAGCAAGGCAAGTAACAGAAGTTACAAATCACACGACGCCAGGTTATAGTCCAACAGGTTTAATTGGAAGCACTAGCTTTTGGAGCTTTCATCAGTTGGTTGTGGAGGACACAATTGTAAGACACAGAATTTATAGTAATAGTTTACAGTGTGATGTAGCTGAAATTATACATTGAAAAATACCTTGATTCCTTGTTGAGTCTCTCTTCGGTTAGAATGACCATGATAGTTCCAATTCTTTCATACAAAAATCACACTTTTTTTAAAGTTACATTCTCAGGTTAACTGTAAGCCAAGATAACTGGTTAACTGCTGTCAGCCAAGATAAGATGTTAAGTTGTTGATGGTGTTAACCCCCTGTGTTCCCTATCTGTGCCATAATGTTTAGATTGATTCTAATCTAAAAAGAATGAGTTAATAGATTCTTAAATGCAATCTTTGAGCAAAGTACAATGTAAATCTGCAAGTACTAATTCACCCCACAAACGGAAATGTGTATGTGGGTTGTGTGTGTATGTGTCTGGGGTGGAGGGTGTGTGTGTGTATGTGTCTGGGGTGGAGGGTGTGTGTGTGTATGTGTCTGGGGTGGAGGGGGGGTGAGTGTATGTGTCTGGGGTGGAGGGGTTGTGAGTGCCTGTGAGAGACACAGAGAAAACCCACACATGCAGAGAAAACCCACATGCACACATACACGTGTACGTTTGTGCGGTGAATTTGTACTTGCAGAGTAACATTGTACTTTGCTCAAAACCTGCATGAATCCACGTAAGACTTTGTTAACTCATTTTTTAGATTAGAATCAGTCTTAATATTTTGGCACAGACAGGGAACCCAGGCGGCTAACACCTTCAACATCTTAACATCTTATCTGGGCTGACACCAATTGTTACAGTTAACCTGAGACTGTATCTTTCAAAAAAAAGTTTTGTGATTAACATTTGAAAGAAATGGAACTTATCATGGTCATTCCAGCAGATGAGAGACTTAACAATCAAAATATTTTTCAATGCATAATTTCAGCTACAATACACCGTAATATTTTGCTGTAAATTTTGTGTCTTACAATTGTGTCCTCTACAACCACCTGATGAAGGAGCGTCACTCCGAAAGCTGGTGCTTCCAATTAAACCTGTTGGACTATAACCCGGTGTTGTGTGATTTTTAACTTTGTACACCCCAGTCCAACACTGGCATCTCCAAATCAAATGACTGAAGTGTTACTCGGGGAACAGTGCAAGTAGTGATCATGATTCTATCAGCTTTATAACGGTTATGTAAATTGAAACATCTTCCATAGAATTTAAAGACCTTCACTAGAGTATGGTGCATTTAAGGCAATAAAAAATGAGCTTTGAAAAGTTGATTGGAGTAAAGTTTTTGCAGATAAAAGAATGATTGACAAATGGCAGGCCTTCAATCGTGTAATAATGATAATTCAAAACCATAATGCTCCTGTGAGAATGAAAGACAAGCTTGCTGAGGTTAGGAAACAAGGAGGAATCCTGTTATTGAAGCTCTTGTCAAGAATAAAAAGGAATCAAGT
Source organism: Hemiscyllium ocellatum (assembly GCF_020745735.1). Taxonomy (NCBI): domain Eukaryota; kingdom Metazoa; phylum Chordata; class Chondrichthyes; order Orectolobiformes; family Hemiscylliidae; genus Hemiscyllium; species Hemiscyllium ocellatum. Next base: position 27,089,712 of record NC_083445.1, read on the forward strand.
ATCAGAAAGAAACAACTGGGATCAACTGAATCTCTTGCCGAGTTTAAAGAATGTAGCAGCTCTCTTCAGAAGGAAACTAAGAAGGTAAAGACAGGATGAGACACTTTTGCCAGAGAAGGTTAAAGACTATCCAAAACAGATTCTACAAATGAAGAACAAGAGACCAAATTGAGAGAGAGTTGGCCCATCTGAGAATCAATGCGATTGTCTTTGCGTTGAAGATGAAGAGATGGGAGAGACATTAAATGAATATTTTAAATCAGTTGTGACTGTTGAGAAATAAATGGGTATTAGACATGTCAGGGAAATAAACATTGTTGTCGGGAGTGTGGTGCTGGAACAGCACAGCAGGTCAGGCGTCCAAGGAGCAGGAGACTCGACATTTCAGGCAGAAACCCTTCATCAGGAATGAGGCTTGTGGTCATTTGTGGAGGATGTGGGGGTGTGTGTGGCTGAGATATAAATAGGAGGGAAGTGGGGCTGGGGGAAGGGAGCTGGGAATGTGACAGGTAGGTGAAGTTAGGGGATAAGGTGGTTGGTCAGAGAGGAGAGTGGAGCAGATAGATGGGAAGGAAGATGGACAGATGGGACAGTTCAAGAGGATGGTGCCGAGTTGGAGGCTTGGGAATAGGATAAAGTGAGGGGAGGGGAAATGAGGAAACTGGTGGAATCAGCATTGATCCCGTGTGGTTGCAGGGTCCTAAGACAGAGGATGAGGCTTCACACATTTGAGCCACAGGGAGATGCTGAATAGGCTGGGACCGTTTTCCTTGGAGCATCGGAGGCTGAGGGGTGACCCTATAGATGTTTATGAAATCATAAGATGCATGGAGAGAGTAAATAGATAAGGTATTTTCCCTGGGGTGTGGGAGTCCAGAACTAGAGGGCATAGGTTTAGGCGGGAAAAATATATAAGGGACCCTGGGCAACTTTTTCACACAGTGGGTAGTGCGTGTCTGGAATGAGCTGCCAGACGAAGTGGTAGAGGCTGGTAAAATTACAGCATTGAAAAGACATCTGGATGGATATATGAATAGGAAGAAGTTGGAGAGATATGGGCCAAGTGAGGGCAAATGGGACTAGATTAGGTTAGGATATCTGGACGAGTTGGACCGAAGGATCTGTTTCCATGATTTATATCTTTATGACTCTATAATTCTGTGACTGAATTCTATGAAATCTGTAATTTCTTTGACTATCACCACAGTAGAACATTTAATACTTGCACAGAGGTTTTACAGAACAAGATTTACACCCGTCCAGGAAACTAAATAAATCAATGGATGACTGAAACATTTCGAATAGATGAGTGGGAATGTATAACTGAGAATTTGGAGGCCAACATGCCTGTGTGTGTCACTCTGGTGAGTGGCTGGTCAGGAAATGGGATTTGCTGATAAAAGAAACCAGGAGGGTGGAAGAAAATTGTACGAAGTTAATGTATGGAATTTATAATCTGGTGTCAGGCTGATGTGGTGCTGGAATACAAGGGCCCGCGGTAACAATGGAATTAATGATTGATTCAGCAATTATGAGCTGAGGCAGGGATGGGTTTCAGAGCTGTGTTCCAGATGGAAACAATAACTCCTGATGATGATGCAAGTATCTTTCTGCATTGACCTCAGGCTCCAGTATCAAGCCACAAGCAAACAGGGTTCATCCAGAGTCAGTTCCTGCTGAGCTTGATGGAGTCACTGAGATCCACAAAACATTTTCATGGAAGCACTGACGATGTCAGCTCATCTCCCACATTCGACCTGATTCCCGAACTTCGGATCCCATCTGCCACCGAGCCCTCTGATTGGGCCATGGATTCCCCATCAACACAGCAGCTGATTGGTGGAAATAATCAAATAAAGAAAGGGAGGGATATCAGCATAGGGCCGGGGGGAGAACTGAATTGGAACAGAGAAGTATTGCTGGAAATATATTTGTAATCAAAAGATACAGTTTTATTACAGTACGTTATTTATACTTTATAATAGAGACATTGTTTTTAACATTTGTCCCGATGTGTGGATCAGAGAATTCCAGGAGGAAGAGTGGAGAGGATCCTGTCATTGTTTTTCCCACATTGACCTGCAATCAAAAATGATCCTTCCTTCCATGTCCTTTTTCAACAATCCGACTCACTCACTGGGAAGGGATTGCTTGGGATGAATGCTTTTTTTGTGCATGTATAATTATTCTTCCATTTATGTTTTTATTGTTCAGCTCATAGCTAACAGCACTTTACGCTGGCTTTACTCCTGCAGTCTCTTTCATTCTGTTCCTCAGATGGAGACATTCCTGTTCATTAGAAAAGCAGTGTTATCATGTTGCTCCTTCTCCTTCTCCTTTCAGTCCATTCCTCACCTGGACTCCTCGTTCCATTCTCTGCTGCATCTCATGTTGCCTCTCAGTTACTTGGATCTATTCATCAATTGAGTTATTTTTATAATGGGATATTTCACTGCAGACTTTAACTGTTCTCTGAACTTTTTCTGTGTTACCACATAAATAACTGCATTTGTGCAGCAGCTTAGATTCCGCAGCATATATCCGACTTGATGAAAGAGATCAGCAGCAGCGGAATCCAAGGAATAACCAGCTTTAAAGAAATATAAAATGTACCCCAACCAGAGAAGGATGAAGCTGGCGGATATAGCAAAGAGTAAAGTCACAGAATTCTGTCTGCTGTCTACCTCCAGGTCATTCTCTGTTTTTCTCTGACCCCTCAGTCTCTTACGCATCTGAGTGGCCTCAATGATATATCTGACAGTCAGGACATTCAGAAAGAGAATACAAGTAAATGGAAGAAATGGTGTTAAAAATTTTTCAAAATGATTAAAACTTTTCCAGCGACTATCATTATAATAGCTATAGCTGTTATAACAGTCCCATGGAACATTGTTGATGATCTTTCCAGGTTTAAATCGGAAATAGATAGGAATGTTCTTCAGAGAAAACAAAATACAGATTATTGCCAGAACCCTCGTTGCAGTTTTCTCTGCGCTATCCTGAGATTTCAGCTGATGTAAACAAATAGCAACAAATCGATCAAAAGTAAAAGCGACAGTAAACCAGACAGAACAATCAATGGTCACGCGGTTCAGGGCATAGATAACACTACACACAGGAGTGATGTCCAGGAAACATTGTGGATAATAATAGTAAGCAAACCGATCAAGTATGACATCAAATATAATGAAGAGTAGATCAGATGTTGCCATGGCCAACAGATAGCGAGTGGTACATTTAGAAAGACCGCAGTTACCCCGAGCCAAAAGTACCATCGTCACTAGACTCACTGTAAGAGAGAGAGGAAGAAAAAGAGATGTGAAGTTACAGATCAAACATTCTCAGTGACTGCGCCCAGTCTGTGAGTAATGGATTTTCACAGAGAGAAAATTGCAGTTCCATATCATATGAAGTTTAAACAATCAGAACCAGAGCAACAAATCATCTATAAATGAATCATTTTCACTTGTAAATTACATAGAGAAGAGCATGAGCAGCAGATTATTCTCAGAAATACTGTCATATATTCAATGTATTTTTTGGGGTTCGACAGTGGTTGATATCACCTGCTTTGTAGGTTACTCTAATGGAATAGTTTTTCCCATAAGACCATAACATCAACACAAAGACAACAACAATCAATAAACAAAGTACTGGAGACACCTAACACAGACATTGGTTGCAAAATACATTCATACAATTTTGAAGCCTCCATAGTTGAGATTGCCTCCAGAAGTAGACATCACGTGTCTCTGGCACAACGTCCGGATCTGAGGCCCAGAAGGGAAAGGGGGAAAGGTGGAGAGCATTAGTTATAGGAGACTCTACAGTTAGAGGGACAGACAGGCAGTTCTGTGGACATGGGCGAGACTCTCGGATGGTTTGTTGCCTCTCGGGTGCCAGGGTCCGAGACGTCTCGGACCGTGTCTTCAGAATCCTTCAGGGGGAGGGTATGCAGCCAGAAGTCGTGGTGCACATTGGCACCAACGACATAGGTAGGAAGAGGGGTGGGGAGGTCATTCAGGATCTCAGGGAGTTAGGCTGGAAGCTAAAAGCTAGCACGGACAGAGTCGTCATCTCTGGGTTGTTGCCAGTGCCACGTGACACTGAGACAAGGAATAGGGAGAGACTGCAGTTGAACACGTGGCTGCAAGGATGGTGTAGGAGGGAGAGCTTCAGGTATTTGGACAATTGGACTGCATTCTGGGGAAGGTGGGACCTGCACAAGCAGGACGGGTTGCACCTGAACTAGAAGGGCACCAATATCCTGGGGGGTAGGTTTGCTAGCACTCTTCGGGTGTGGGGGGGGGGAGGTTAAACTAATTTGGCAGGGGGATGGGATTCAGACTTGTAGTTCAGCAAGTAGGTTAGCTGTATTTCAGGATGTCCAAGAATGTAGGGAGGCTGTGGAGAAGGTAGCACTGACAGGGAATACTTGCGGACACAGAGATGAGCTCAAGTGTGTATACTTCAATGCAAGGAGTATCAGAAATAAGGTGGGTGAACTTAAGGTGTGTTTCGGTACTTGGGACTACGATGTTGTGGCCATCACGGAAATGTGGATAGGAGAGGGACAGGAATGGTTGTTGGAGGTCCCTGGTTACAGATGTTTCTGTAAGATTAGGGAGGGTGGTAAAAAAAAGGAGGGGGGTGGCATTGCTAATTAGAAATGGTATAACGGCTGCAGACAGGCAGTTCGAGGGGGATCTGCCTTTGGAGGTAGTATGGGCTGAAGTCAGAAATAGGAAAGGAGTAGTCACCTTGTTGGGTGTTTACTATAGGCCCCCCCAATAGCAGCAGAGATGTGGAGAAACAAATTGAGAAACAGATTTTGGAAAGGTGCAGAAGCCACAGGGTAGTAGTCATGGGCGATTTCAACTAACCAAATATTGATTGAAAGCTCTTTAGATCATGTAGGTTGGACGGGGCGGTGTTCGTGCAGTGTGTCTAGGAAGCTTTTCAAACTCAGTATGTAGTTTGTTCAACCAGAGGGGAGGCCGTATTGGATTTGGTACTTGGTAACGAACCGGGACAAGTGATGGGCTTGTTAGTGTGTGAGCATTTTGGTGATGGTCATCTCAATTCTGTGACTTTCACCTTGGTTAAGGAGAGAGATAGTTGCGTGCAACAGGGTAGGTTTTACAATTGGGGGAAGGGAAATTACGATGCTGCAAGACAGGAACTTAGGAGCATAAATTGGGAGCACAGGTTGTCAGGGAAATTTTTTTAAGGAACAGGTACGACGTGTCCTTGATTTGTATGTACCACTCAAACAGGAAAGAGATGGTTGTGTGAGGGAACCTTGGTTGACGAGGGAGGTTGAATGTCTTGTAAGGAGGAAGAAGGAGGCTTACATAAGGTTGAGGAAACAAGGTTCAGACAGAGCATTGGACGGATGCAGGATAGCCAGGAGGGAGCTGAAGAAAGGGATTAGGAGAGCTAAGAGAGGGCATGAAAAATCTTTGGCGGGTAGGATCAAGGATAACCCAAAGGCCTTTTATGCGTATGTGTGAAACATGAGAATGACGAGAAGTAGTGGGAGACTGTGTATTGAGTCGGAAGAGTTAGGAGAGGTCTTGAATGAGTACTTTTCTTCAGTATTTACAAATGAGAGGGAACGTATTGTTGAAGAGGAGGGTATGAAACGGACTGGTAAGCTAGAGGAGATACTTGTTAGGAAGGAAGATGTGTTGGGCATTTTGAACAACTTGAGGATAGACAAGTCCCCTGGGCCTGACGGGATATATCCTAGCATTACGTGGGAAGCAAGAGAGGAAATTGCAGAGCCGTTGGCAATGATCTTTTCATCTTCACAGTCAATGGGGGTGGTACCAGGGGACTGGAGAGTGGCGAATGTTGTGCCCCTGTTCAAAAAAGGGAATAGGGATAACCCTATAACCCTGGAAATTACAGGCCAGTTAGTTTTACTTCAGTGGTAGGCAAAGTAATGGAAAGGGTACTGAGGGATAGGATTTATGAGTATCTGGAAAGAAGCTGCTTGATTCGGGACAGCCAGCACGGATTTGTGAAGGGTAGGTCTTGTCTTACAAGTCTTATTGAATTCTTTGAGGAGGTGACCAAGCTTGTGGATGGGGGTAGAGCAGTGGATGTAGTGTACATGGATTTTAGTAAGGCATTTGATCAGGTTCCCCATGGTAGGCTTATGCGGAAAGTCAGGAGGCATGGGATAGTGGGAAATTTGGCCAGTTGGATAGAGAACTGGCTAACTGGTCGAAGTCAGCGAGTGGTGATAGATGGTAAATATTCAGCCTGGAGCCCAGTTACAAATGGAGATCCGCAGGGGTCAGTTCTGGGTCCTCTGCTGTTTGTAATTTTTATTAATGACTTGGAAGAGGGAGTCGAAGGGTGGGTCAGTAAATTTGCAGACGATACGAAGATAGGTGGAGCTGTGGAGAGTGAGGTGGGCTGTTGTCAGCTGCAAAGGGACTTAGATATGATGCTGGGCTGGGCTGAGGAGTGGCAGATGGAGTTCAACCCTGTCAAGTGTGAGGTTGTCCATTTTGGAAGGACAAATAAGAATGCGGCATACAGGATTAACGGTAGTGTTCTTAGTAAGGTGGAGGAGCAAAGGGATCCTGGGGTCTGTGTTCATAGATCTTTGAAAGTTGCCACTCAGGTGGATAGAGCTTATAAGAATGCCTATGGTGTATTAGCGTTCATTAGCAGAGGGATTGAATTCAAGTGTCGTGAGGTGATGTTGCAGCTCTACAGGACCTTGGTAAGGCCACATTTGGAGTACTGTGTGCAGTTCTGGTCGCCTCATTTTAGGAAAGATGTGGAAGCTTTGGAGAGTGTGAAGAGGAGATTTACCAGGATGTTGCCTGGAATGGAGAATAGGTCGTACAAGGATAGGTTGAGAGTGCTAGGCCTTTTCCCATTGGAACAGCGAAGGATGAGGGGTGACTTGATAGAGGCTTATAAGATGATCTGGGGATTACATACAGTAGACAGTCAGAGATTTTTTCCCCGGGTACAACAGAGTGTTACAAGAGGACATAAATTTAAGGTGAAGGGTGGAAGGTATGGGGGGATGGCAGGGGGGATGTTCTTTACCCAGAGAGTGGTGGGGGCATGGAATTCGCTGCCTGTGGGAGTGGCAGGGTCAGAATCATTGGTGACCTTTAAGTGGCAATTGGAAGGTACATGGATAGGTGTTTAAGCTAGGACAAATGTTTGGCACAACATCGTGGGCTGAAGGGCCTGCTCTGTGTTATTTTGTTTTATGTTCTATGTTCTATCACACAACATGACCTACAGTATATTGGCATTCAATCACTCCACATTGTGCCTTCCATCATGTGGATTAACCAATGGTCAGGCCATTTAGTGTCTCCGTCTGAGAATCCTGACAATCTGAACCATAGAAATATTCAGTAGTGAATCCAACCGCTATGTCCCAATTGGATCCTCATCGCAATCAATATTTAACACAATCGAGGTGAAAAGACCTGTCTTCTGGCTTTGAGACCAGCAGGAGTTAGGAAACTCATTGGACCTGGCAAAATGAGCTGTGACACAGGTTATCCACGGGGGTGGGGGTGGGAGGGGGAGCTGATGCTCTGAAAAGCATTCACCTTGGATGTTTCTCCTGGGTGACAAGGGAGAGCCATTCAGGACTGAGATGAGAAAGAATTTCTTCACTCAGAGAGTTGTGAACTTGTGGAATTCTCTGCCACAGAAAGCTTTTGGGGCAAGTTTGTTAGAAATATTCAAGATAGAGCGAGCCATGGCTCTTTCAGTGGAAGGGATCAAGGGGTATGGAGAGAAAGTGGGAGGGGGAGACTGAGATTGCACGATCAGCCACGATTATATTAAATGGTGGTGAAGGATAAAAGGGCCAAATGGATTACTCCTGCAACTTTTCCCGATGTTTCTATGTTGCCCCCCTTTAGACACCACAGCAGGAGGAGTGGAGCGGTGTAAGAAGGCAGCTCACCATCACCTTCTCAAGATCAACGAGGGACAGGCAGTAAATGCTGGGCCCAGCCAGTCACACCCACATCTCAAAATTGAATAAATTAAAGACACACAGTTGTGTTGGAACGCCAGAGGCTATGGTACGAAAACCAAGCAACGGGTAACAGCGTTTGGCCTCCCAGCAGATCCAGAATGTCTGTCATTATCACATAAAATGAAGAAAAATGCTCCCCATTCTGGAAGTGGACATTGTAAAATGCGTTAGTAACATAAGAGTATATACAGATGTATACAGAGGATAAAGGACCTTGTGATGCAAATATGGAAATCTTATTTCCCGAATGAAAGAGACTACAATGACATCTTTGGCATTAATATGGAATACTCATTCTGGGTTAGAGCACATGAAGATAGGGGAGAATTGTATGGTCTGTTAAAATAGTATGTTAAATATTCTGTATTCTTTCTGTTGTTTCTATGTCATGCTCTTCAACTCAAATATAAACTGTCAAAATATTGCAGCGACTAATGTTAGTTATTTGTTGAAATCGGCATTTTTATTCCTATTACTATTTTTATTTTTATGCGTTCCCTTAAATGGGTCCCCGATGAACACGATCCACCGATTTCTCAGCAACAAACCCAAACAAGCTGACACAACCCGTACAGAAACTCGAGTCAGTCTCCCCTACATCAAAGGCATCTTGGAAGTGACTGCCAGATTACTCAGACCCCTGGCCATCATGGTAGCCCACAAACCCACCAACACACTAAAACAGCATCGAATGAAATTGAGAGGCCCTATATAGACAACAAGCAAAACTAATGTCATTGACAAAATACCGTGCAAAAACTGTCACAAACACGACATTTGACAAACAGGCAGAAAATTAGCCATCAGGATGCATGATCATCAACTTGCAACAAAAAGAGATGACTCTGTCTCACTAGTATCCTTACATACAGATGAGGACAGACACCACTTCCACAGGGGCACACACGAAAATTCCGAGAAGCATGGAATTCCAACCAGAAAACTATCAGCAAATACTTTGACTAAGATCACATTTACCACCACTGAGAAAAAGAACAGGAAATGGCATCACCACAGGAAATGAGATCACCACAGGAATGATGTCAGCAACCCAAGGAAACTAGACCATACCTCCAGTGCTTCATCAGGAGGCTCCCTGTTGAGGTTACCTGATATGGTGATGAAATGTCTGAAAACAAACCTTCCAGCTCAGCGAGCAAACGTACATCCCGAACCTCAACCTGAGCTACAAATCTTCTCAAATTTCGCTAACACCTATGGGTGCAACACACTAAAACTGGCCTGAAAATTGGAAACCAATGCCATCCGTTGGAGAACCACCCACAAACTGCTGTACCAACTGCAGGAATGCCGAAGGAAACAGATACTACCTAAATGTCTTAAATACAAGCCTCCCCATAACACCCCACTAGCCAAAATAATGGCCGATCAAAACGTCAACAGAATACTTAGAGAAATGATTAAATGAAGTAACAGCCCTGTTCACATCCATCAACATCAACCTGGCTCAGGAAACACTGACTACACGATTAGAAGAATCAAAGACACTTACACTAAACACCACCAACTTCGTCAGCAAGGACAGTATCGTCAAGCTAGTGGCCCTATGCCTTACCACCCACTTCATCTGCAACAACAAAACCTACAGACAAACCAATGGAACATCCATGGGATCTCCACGATCAGGGTTCCGAGCAGAGACACTCG